>NC_079169.1:71896822-71909322 GCF_947568905.1 Ostrea edulis
TATTAACTGCTAATCATGCTTCAAAGTCACACAAAAACACTACATGAGAAGAGCATTTTTCCATTGACTGTGATAATTTAATTTCCCCTGCATTGTGCCCCCTAGGGAATAATAGTAAAACCATGATAATACATTTGCTAGATCTGTGAAGCATTATTAGAAATACCCCATCTGCCTGGTGTTGTCACATTTGGACTAAATTACATGATGTAGTGGCAGTTCTAATAACTGGCAGTCAGGTGTTCTGCATTGTAATTATCTACACAAATCTACCTGTGGTGGTCTATGTAACTGAAGTGTCTGGGTGAAACGAGGAAAAACTCTAGAGTTCTATAAAATTATTATTTTGTAATCTAGCAGATTAATTAATAAAAAATTATATTTTACATGTATATCTCATTATGCAGAGTGAAGATTATCTTCAGAAATGGACTGAATTTCATGTGGTGTTCCAATTACATGAGAGAGGGGCCAGATCATTTTTTTTTTTTAAAGGCTTTCCCTATTTTCCTTTGTAACTTAATTTTTAAAAATTTTACTCCTTTTATTGGAAATAACTGAATGTTGAGGATTTTATATGGCAGGAGAGGGTAATGGATAGAAATATTTTGTGCAGACATTTCCTAGCGACCATCTGCCACATACTCTACAACAACACACCTGTTACAAGTGCATGACAAAAATGAGAAAAACTTGCTGTTGCAGTATGTTGTACACAAAACACTTTTTCAAAATACAATACCAAAACTTTTTAGGAATGATACGGCTGACTGACATCTGTAATAATGCCAAAGGGAACTAAAACAATTGGCGAAGTTATTTTAGTTGAACAGCTTTTATTACTTTCTGCACATCTTCATCTTATTGCTGTCTTTTTCAGTTTGAAATCTTTGAACAAGATTTCCACTCCACCAGTGTCTTTTATCCAGGGTAGCGATTGGTGGGTTTTTATTCAGGTATTTTATTTTCACTTCCTAGGAATGGGATTGTATCTACTAATTGCAATGACATCTTGGGCTGATAAACTACTAATGCATTATATACAAATTCAAACCTTTTCAAGACATCCATACAACTTATATTATGCAGAAAGAAACTATATTCCAGACACTAGCTTATACTAATTTTCAGAGAGCTACCCTGATTGTCTTCCTTTGGAACTGGCATGGATTATCTCCCCTTACTAACTACCACTGGCATGATATAAAAGAAAGAACTGCATGTTAACATCTTAGACTAGCTACTCAGATTACCGAATTTATTTTTATAAAAGTAGTAGCAGTTGTTCAGGGATAGATGCTGGTGCTAATCCAGAGAAAAGCATGCCGCTGGTGTAAGAAATGCAAAAATGTAACATGTAATTGAGATGAAATAGAACATGTGTCCAAAAGAATATCTTACCAATAGAGAGCGCTCAATTAATTTTCTGTCTTGATAATGAATTTTTTTATTAGTTTTCATTTCTGTTATGCAGAATGCTCCCTTTTATGTGAGTTCATGCTGCAGCTAAGCAACAGTAAAGGAGATGGTTTTATCGCGGGAATGTCGGTTCTCTTGCATTTTGTTGGTCATGAAGTGAAAGAATTTGGCTTGGAGACTACAATATGAGCTTAGAATTTTTGTTGAATTTATAGAACTTTTTTGTTTCACAATTTCAATCCTGTTGAATTAGAATAGGATAACAGAGAAGCTTTAGCAAAAATAATGCAATTTAGAAGGACAAAGTTTCCTGTATTTTATTTAATTTTTTATTAAAATTTTTGAATAATGACCGTCCTTCTCTGTCCATAGTGATAACGGAAGATTGAGCTCAACATAATCTTTCCATATAAAAATCTTGGTGGTGGGGGCCATTATAAAAGGAAGCATATACCTTCACTTTGATATTTGTTGAATAGCTTAAGTTTTCCGTCATGCTATCTAAATCCACCATTGAAGTTTATCAGGTTCACAGGGTGTGATTAAATGATTAACTATTCAAAGTGTGCATAATGGCAAAAATTTGTGTCAAGTTTAAAGAAACATTGGTTAAACATGGGGAGGGGGACGAATGTGTACATATAACTTTCCTAGATGGTTGAGTGATCTAGCACACTGGTCACGTGCTGCTAGGAGGTTTAGTTCTGTAGGGGCATGAATTCAACCCTGAGACGGAAGTGGGTACATGAATACCACTTCAAGTACATAAACAAAATGTGTGCCTAAGTTTTGAACAATGGTTTCCCCATTGTGTGCAGATAAGCAGGGTGAAATTTGACTCCAATGGCAAAGTATTTTCTCAGAAAACAGCATGTGTATTTCAAATTGATACATATAGGTAAGATATATTGCAAATTGCTGTCTTAAATAAATATTACAAAAAATTGTAAACTATACACACACACAAATTATTCACATATTGGGTCATATAGTGAGAGACCATTGTTGTTGCAGTGCTTATCATGGTATAAATGTGATGCTTTAGTGAGCTGAGGGGTTGTGATAGCTTTTAATTATTCAGCATACTACATTGTGTATGCCAGCTGGTGTCAGAACAGAACTAGCACATTCTTTTTTCTACTGCTTGCAGTATTCATCTTTCAGTACATTAAACACAAAAACAATGATTTACTGTTTATACTTTCATGATTATGTATTCCTAAGAGAGATGGACAGTAATTGCAAAATTCTGACAGTTTTGTACATATTAATTTATAAGTTTTATTACACAAGCCAAAGAGTATTTTTTCATACTCAATCTTGGAATCAGACTCAAAGTATTATAGTATGTAGGATTAGTCATTTTGACTACAGTGGAAGTTTTTAGATTGGTTTGACTCGAGATATAGCTTGTATGTGAAAATAATGATAGAGTGTTTTCGGTGTAATTTCTGTGGACGGAATCATTCTGTCTGTTGGGCAGAAAAGTATGTCTTATAATGCCATCTTTTCATTTGCAAGTGTTGTCCTGGGAGACCCCCTCCATGTCAACATGAAATCTGCATAAAGTTATTCAAAGAAACCACACATTTTATCCAAACAAGTCTCTAGAACTTAAGCCAGTAGTTAGCGGACCACAGAGCATGCCCTAAATGGAGTTTCCCTGTTCTAGCTTTGGCACTGTGAATAACACAAATTACTGCTTGTCTGCTGTGCTGGAGCGACTATTATACCCCAGCATCTTTTCTACTGCTTCTGTAGATATTGGATTTTTTTATTAAGTTGTTTTTGTTGGTACAGAATAGTCGGCAATTGAGTATTTGAAAGAAATATATAGAAAACCATAATTTAAGCACATCTTCCAAAAACATTTATTCCAAAAATGATTACCATGAATATACACAAATATGGTATTGTCATTGATATTATTTAGAGGTCATAAACTTAATTTGAATGTACTTCTCTTGGATATGAGTGAATTTAGAGTTGGTGGTATCTTTTAAATGGAAAAAAAAATTATATTGTAAATATGTCACAGGAAAACCTCCCTAATGGATATCTGTTCAAATTTTAGTTGTAGAAGTGAAATTCCCTCCACATTTGAAGTGGATTGAGTACCATACCAGCTTCAGCAAACACAAGCTTTGATGCTGTATAAGTGTCTGTAAACGTACAAATTAGATGGTTTCCATCATTCCCATTTTATTTTATCACATTGTTGAGGGATGCTGGGAACTTCTCCAACTGTAGCCACACTGTTCATTCGCTGTGTGTTTGAACAGAGATGTTTGCCCATGTTTTGGTTCGCCAGTCTCATACTTTGCAATTAGCATCCACAGGGTTTGTTTGCTTTCAGTTTGCATGATGAGATATTCATATTTGATTGGAATAAAGATGACAAGCCTGGCTTAAAACAACATGAGTTTGTAGAAATGGTCTATGCCTGTTTCCGCATTGCTAGCCTGTCATTTATTATATTTGGCCACAGGGGGGGAAAATTCATGGTTCTCGTCTTTGTCTTCTTGTTTTAATTTGATGAATTAAAATTCTCAGAGGTTTTACCGTGATATGAATTTTTTATAGTGTTCATGCACTTGAAACTGGATGTCACAGGGCATGTCTAGCAAAGTGATGTAAATCTGCATCATCATGCTGCAGGCATCCAATAAAATTTACAATAACTTCCTGGCTCTAAAGGCAGCATTTCTTGACTTCAATTACAGCCATTTATACAACTACACAACCCAAGATGAATTTGGAATGATTGACGGTTACCAGTGTTTAGGGTAATTTTGCCTATTAATGCAGTACCAATGGTTGTATGGCACTGTGTTTGAGGGTCTCTTGGGAGCTCAGTTAACATCAGAGTAGATAGAGGATAAAGGAAGGTCTCCATGGAGGCTTTTTGCACTAACAGCCAAGTACTTAGCTGGGATGCAGGTCAACTTGTGTTTCCAGAAATATTGCTTGCGATAGATAAATAATGTATATTTGATTTTTGTGTTTTATACACAATTGAGTTTTGCTGTACATAACTGTCAAATGGAGTATGAGTTACACAAATATGGTCTTTAAATGTAGTAATACTTTTTTATTATATAAGTTGTACACACACACACACTGATTTGATACACGTACATTTCGACAAACAGAATTCAATTTCCTGTTCAATTTATCACTTTCATCATTGTCTTTCACAAGTTTGAAACCATTGGTCGTATAATCATCTCCTGGATAGTGAGAGTGACTGGCAGTCATTTCAAGTGTCCTTCTGAAACCTTGGAAGACAAAGGATGGCAGGTAGAAATGACAGGCTCAGGCTCCCCAGCTTCATATTATCGCAGTTATATCTAAGCCACATGAATCAGGAGTCTGCCTGCCTTGCCTTGGTCTTTTAATGACCAGGTAAAAAAAATGAAAAATCCTCTCATTTCATACCTGAGTTGGCAGGCACCGTGATTTCAATCAGCCACGTGTTGCTAAGGTTTTTGCAGTGGAGATTTTTTCCATGTTGTATTTTTTGTTCATGTTGACTTGCTATGAGTCATAAAATATTATTAAATACAAATATAGTAATACACTTGTGACAGTAATTGTATTTGAAAGGTTTTCCTTTATATATTTGAGAGGAAATGTCATTGAAAATGGGTGGAACATTATCTTTTTTCTTTTTTTCTTTTTTTTTAGGTTTCTTGAATTATGAACTTCATAATTTGTTCATTTAAATAATTTTAATCAGTGGTGTTTTCTAAACAAAGGGAAAATGCTGGCTATTTGATCAGCAGGAGGAAATTTCCAGTCACTGTTATACCACAGCATCTTGTCACCATAGCAACTAAGCTGCTTTCACACTTCCACTATAAGTTTCATGTTTGAAGATGGCATGGTATGAACATTGAATTATTATTCTGTTTCCAGGCAGAAGATTTGAATCTTATTTTGTCTCTGAAAACAGCAGAATTAAATTAAAACAGATGAAAAAAGTTTTTTGTGCAAGACATGGTTCAGGAAAATTTTATGTTTCCCATATCAAAGTATAAAGAGAGTGGTACATCTTTTAATCTTTTGTTGGGTATAATACCTTTGGGATATTACCACAGCTATCCATACATGTATCACTAATGAAGTCGTGGAACTTTTCACTAGTAATTATATTGTGACCACATCAGTGGAGGATTAAGATATAATTAAAATGAAATGAGCAAGGATATGTAAAAAAGAAAAGAAATTGATAATAGTAGTAAAGGCTTATGGTTTGACACCATTACTGAGTTTCTAAGGAGCTGATGATGGAAAGAATGAATCATAATCTGGCAAATTTTAGGTAAAACGAAAATTATAGTAGTAATATATAGGTAAATCATAGTGGGCGATGTATAGGTACAGGAGCAAATGTGTTGCAGTGACTGCATTAATGCTAAGTTAATCTTTAATATTTGTTTCCTCAGTGTGTATGTATGTCTGTGTGTGCGTCTGTGTTATTTGTATTATAAAGGTGTGTCTTTGCCCATGTTTCTCTCGGATTGCTTTCATATTTTTAGTCTCTCTACAGTGTGTATTCTTGCACACCAGATGGTTTCGCAATTGCAGAAAGTTTTTAAATATTTAGTTTTTTGTATTGAAATACATATATGAGCATGCATTTTTGTTTGATTTTCAACTTTCAGATTTGACCTTAATGTTTGGTCACAAAATCCAAAGAAAAAAAAAAGAGATGAAAAATTCAGAAAACATTGTTTTCTTGGACAGATTTGGGACTTACATGCAGGTTTTCTTTTCTTTTTTTTTTTTAATGTCTGAATTTCAATAAAGGTACCAATGTTTACCATTCTTTCCATAGGAAAATCATTCAATGAAGCCAACATTAAAAAAGAAGATGGGTCCCCACCCTCAGGCTTTGGTCACCCCAACACAATAGGTAGGACAAATGTGTTGTTTTGTGTTTGCTGTTCCACCATCGACCTCCTTGTGACTGTTTTGTAATCATAATCTTGTGCTGTTGTCACACCAACTCTATTGAAATAAAGATGATTGACATATTCTGGAAAGTCTTTGTAAAGATCCTGATTTTTAAAAAAAAAGCATGCTTCAATGAAAATAAATATGATTGGGATTGGACATGAAACTGTAGCCAGCATTTCAATTGCTTTTAGCATTTCAATGAAATATTTATGATTTAAAAAACAAAACAAAAAACCCTCACATTATGTCATCGGGTACTTATATTCAAATCTAGGAGTACCAAGTCACATCTATAAAATTTCATGTTCATTTTGATTGAAATTTTTTTTTATCTTAAGACATGTCTCTCATCATTGCAAATTTATAGAAAAAGCTTGGTCTGGTGATTTCGATGATGGGCAGTGGTTTTTACATATTTATGTTTATCCTTTTCTCACCTTATAGAACAAAAACTTGTCTCTGAACCAACAAAATGCATGCTATATATACAAATTATGCCAAATGCATTGTTATGTTGGATTTTGGTGACTTTATTTTTTATTTTTATATATATATTTTTTTTTTTTTTTTTTGCTTTCTTTATACAAAAGACTTTTCAAAATTGTCAACATTGTTGTGCAAATAATTTACGAGCAATTACTATACTTTTATGTGTATTTTGCTGTATAATAATCTAAAGTTCAAATAATTTGAATGTGAATTCTTAACATTAAATGATAATCAGATTATGTATCATGTAATATTGAATGTTGACATCTTGAGAAGCCTTGTTTGCATTAGTTTGGAGTAGACAGTTGATTTCTTTTGCTATGAGGTGTGTTTACCTTTCAGAATATCCCCTTACAGACGATGATACTGACCTAGACTTGTTTCGGTTGGAAAGGTTTGTATTCTACGCATGGGTGTAGTTTGGTACAAAATGAAGTCTGAAATTCTACAAGTACAATTAGAAATTGTTCACCAAAATACCCAAAGTAGAAAAGGTGCCCCCAAAAGAATCAGACAAGTTTAAAACTGTTTTTGGTGTGGAAAAGAATAAAGAATCAAAACAAGAAAATTCAAGGTGTTGTACAGCAGAGGACAAAGTTTAATTGTGAAAAATTTTCTTTCATGATATTTAAAAAAGATTTAACCTCTTCTTTTGGCATATGAGTTGAATTGAAATCATCTGTTAGTTTATGCCCATTGGTTTTGAAATTTAGGTAGAATTTACCTTAGCTAATTCTTTTTCCAGTCAAACATTAAGTTTATTTATAAAAAGATTGAACACAAACTTATTTTTTCCTGAAAGAATTTCTTTTTCTGAGCAGTCAAGTTTCCTTAACAAGCTCTAAATATTTGTCCAAATTTTGCATACACTGATAGGAATGCCCATTTCTCTTTCCTGGGGGAGCAATATTTGCACTGTGCCAGATAACATCTGGAGAGTTAAGCTGACAAATTTTGTCTCCATGCTTCAATACCATGCATTCCATGGCAAAACAACAACGAAAAACAAGTCTTCTACCTCCACAATGGGCAACTGTGCCTTTCCTAGAGTTCGTGTGTGATTTCCCCACTTGACATCCACATTGAGTGTTGTGGGCTTGCAGCGAACTGTTCAAACTGACAGTTTGGCTGTTGACAATGAAGGCTCTTGATAGTGACTTGGTTGTTCCTCTAGATGGTAGTTCTTTGCTAGGGGGGTCTGATGGTGAGACATTTGAGTTAGTAACAGGGCTCTTGTAAGTCATCAATGATTCAAACATACTGTCAGGGTTACTTATTTAGTGGTACCCACTGTCAATCTTAGGACCTTTTTTTTTTTTCATTGGAAAGAAATTTTCTAATAGGTTATGGGTAGCTTTGTGTGTTCTTAGGTATGTCCTTGTAATTTTGTAAATAGTATATAATTAGAATTAATTATTGTTTTATTTTCTCATAAACATGGTGTTCTTGAGTACATGTACGCAATTTTTTACGTGATAAAAAATTAAAGAAACTTTGAATACGGAAGTTTAGAATATTTCTGTTATTTACAAATCTTATCTGACAAGTGACGCTTTGGTTAAGATATCTTCAACTGCTTCAAGTAAAGTGTTGTCAAATATTGATATAAGAAATATTAAACAGATAAAGTTTCCACACTAAAACAACCATTTGGCTTGTCCTTATATTAGAATGGAAGTTTTGATACAGTATTTGAACATAGAAGTGGAATTGAAATGCGGAAAGAAGTTGTGATCGAAGTTGAGGAATTGTCACTTCCATTTCCATACCCCAACCACCCACCCCAAAAAAGGAGAAAAAGGATGAACAAATATATGATGTGTAATTGGCATTATCAGTTATGCATGTTTGTGGAATCTACTTGCCCCCTTCCTTGATGGCCGTTCAAAAGCAACTTTGACGTCATGGCTAAGACAGCTGCTTGTCTACAGTCTCTTATGATGGGCCTACAACAGTAGAACACAATGGCAGTCTAGCTTAGGCCTACACTTTGTGTTTGCATTTCAGCCAGGCACTTCTGCTGACTATTAGGAATATCTTTACCAGATAAATTCAAGTTTAATAGTTTATTGATCCCCAAACCCATTTTTAGATCTCGAGTATTCTGTTGCACGAGAAATTTCAAAACAAATCTATAAAATCCATAAGAATACTGGAGTGTAAATAGAAGTTATTGCAGAGTAATAAATATGGGGCTGTTGAAATCTTGGTTGTGATTGCATTTTCAGCTGTTCGATTCCCGTAGAAGAACACTATTTATCAAAGCTGTAGGCATGATTTCCAACTTCAGAGAAGAAAATGCGCAATGCAACTTAAATTCTACTATGAGTTTTTCCGGGTAGTTAAATTCTTACCCAATTTGAAGTTCTATTAAAAAAATGTTCTTTGGCAAGTGTTCATAAATGGTTAGCTTCCTTACCATTTTTTCTGGATGCCAAATGATTTCACTCTCCCCAGTATGATTTATGGAAAGAGGCCGCCTATCTCCCATGTAACAGTTCATTCACTTGGAACAGATATCAAATCTTGGAATACTTTTCAGCTAATTGGTTGTCAAGGCAACTAGGTGCTTTTTTTACATAGGCCTTTGTTAAGTCTTGCAGGACAGCATGGAATAAGCAGAAACGGTGTTTTGTCATGATAATCTACCTGGGTCTGCTCACACGTTAGATAGTGTACAATCTTCTAATGAAATCTCTTATCATGCTGTTGCATTCAAATGAATAAAGGTGGCTTTCAGAACATGAAACTTTTGCAGCATCATCAGGAAAATTCTTTTTCTCTGGATTCTGTAGGATTTTTTTTTTCATTAAACTGTTGATGAAAGATGAAGTCTGCTTTGAATAAAACACATTGAAATTAATTGCATTATCAAGGTAAAGTTTTCTCTTTGGACCCAAATTATTTTCAAATTAAGAAAAAAGGTTTTAATGTTGCTGCCTCCTTTTATACTGCACTGTTTTATTAATCCGTCTTTCTATCCTTTGCTAGTTAGTTTTTTGTTGCCTGCCATGCAATTTTCATTAGGGAAGAGAGAGTTTTCATTAGACCTAGGAGTATAAACTCGTTAAGGTTCAGTATTTAGCAGTAGCATATAGGTGTAAAGGCTGAACATGGCTGTTGTGAATGGGCAGGTAAATTAGTGCCATTGTGAGTGTATATAATTCCACCTCATTAACTGGGAGTTTCTATGCAGACTGCCTTGTGATGGGGGATTTCTGATTCTCCTAGGCATAAATTAGTTGGCTTTATAATGATATTGTTTATTGCCCTTTTTGTCCAGTGCAAAATAGCATTTGCTCATTCCCACTCAAATTGGACCAAAAAATCGAGACTTTACGAAAATTTTGATAAAAGATAGTTCAAAGTTAACCCAACTCTTACTTTTTGACTGTTTAATCAAAGTGAAAGAGAAATTTAGGATGATTTGGGCTAGATAGATGGGTGATGAGATCAAGAGTTAAGTCTTTGATGTTCCTCGATCCTAACAAATTAAAATCTCCAAATCCTTGGTAGATTATTTTCTCACCATTAACTATAATAGATACATGTAGTGTTGGGGTCACTTGTCAGAGTACGTGGACAGGTGCACTGGTGTTGTTTGTGATTGTCCTGAGAAAGGTGTGAATTACCTAGTGAAATTTACCTGCCATAGTTGTGTTACTGTGTGGCAAGACTTGTCCCTTGGTAATGAGAATATTGTCTGATTGCTAAATAAACCCAGCAGCTGATTTTCATTACAACACTATGGACAATTTACCAACCAAGTTTAAGCTGATGTTCTTGTGTCATTTTCATTTTTCATAAAGATGCCAGCAGGAGATTAGAGGGTCGTGGAATGTAGACATGCCTTATTTTGTCACAAACAGGGACTGATAGCTTAAGTAAATACACATATTCCTGCTTTTCTCACCAATTTCCTTCCTAAATTAGGTAGCCCAGATAGGTCATGTCAACAATGAAAAGTTTACTTGGAACATATAACTTTTATAAGGGATCCATCTAAATTTGATACTGTTTTGTTGCTTGTGGCAGTTAATAATGTCATCATAAATTTGAATTTCAGGAGTTAATTGGAAAAAATCAGGTCTTATCATCCAAAATTACACAAATAGTTAGCCTGAAGAGTTTGGTCAACTTTTAACAACACTTTTTCTGAACTACTTCTCGGTACATTTTAATGATGATGCTAATAAACCTTTCTAAATAGGGATTCCATGCATTTTCTGCAGTAAAAATGTGTAGAATATGAGATAACAGTGTACAAGTTAACTGTGTAGGACCATATAAAAAATTAGATTGCCAAAATTATTACCCTTCTTAAGGATTATACCAAAAGACTCCATATTAGACTAGGATCAGAAATTGTCCTTATCTGAACCAGTGATCAATTATTCTGGGGTACAAGACTTTAGGGCAGGCATATGTAGTGGTGCATGTAGATATCCCAAAGTTTAGACTTGATTAATCCTGAAGGATAATAGATACACGTCACATTTGGAAAGCAAGTGGAACTGCTGCTACTGTCTTATTATCTAAATTGCCTTTAATATTTGATGAAGGTAAAAGTATAAACATAAATTATTAACCTGAGAAGTCCGAAGTGTTACCACGCACACCACACACACGCAGCACACCCAGCTGTTTTATCAGGATAACCCAAGTCCCCATGTCTGCCCTCCCTAATAATGGGAAAGAAGGCTACAGGGGCTTCAGGTTTGAAGATTTGACAGTTGATGGGATGAGGTACAGCGGTACCTGGGGTAGAATATTTATGCTTAATGTGTAGGGGAAACTTGACAGTGAAGAAAAGGAACATATATATTATTTATGGTATGTTTTTTTTTTATTAGTATAAATGTATTTAATTTCTTGGTTTATTTGTTAGCCTTGTTTGAGTGTTGTGGCTGTTCATTGATGTAACCAGTGTAGCATGCATTTATGGTCAGAGACATGTTTTTGATTAAGAATTAGAATGTGTTTTAGAACAATTCATGCAATGATTTACATTTGTTGTGAAGTACATCTAACTTTGCTATCATTTTGCTGATTTCAGCTTGTAAGCGGAAAGAACAAGAACTCCCAATGCAGGACAGTAGAACACCTAAGAAACCTCGTTTAGTTTTCACTGACATTCAGAGACGCACACTACATGCAATTTTTAAAGAAACAAAGAGGCCCTCAAAGGAAATGCAGGCTACTATTGCACAGCAGCTGGGACTAGAAGTCACCACAGTGGCAAATTTCTTTATGAATGCAAGACGTCGTAGTCTGGATAAATGGCGAGATGATGATGGCAATAACAACCGAGAGAGTGTCAGTAAAACTAGCTGAAGAACAATTTATCAGTATACCAAATCTCATTGCTTCATTGAATATTTATATATTTATATGTTTCATTTTTTACTGGGTAAAAACGACTGAATTTCAGAGATGTGAAGAAACATTATATCAGTAGATTTACCCAGAAACGGGAGTTTTTGTTCAAGGTATTTGACATTGTATTCTTTTTTCTATGAGGGTTTGTGTCATTTCTTCACATCTAGTCGAGAATTTCCGTATTTATTCCAGTTCTGCAAATGTTGTCCCTCCCCCATGACGAGTCGTCTCAGCGTTTGAGATAATGTCTT